>NC_067142.1:59098135-59140635 GCF_903995435.1 Acomys russatus | reverse complement strand
AACCTGGGTTGATGTACATAGCAATAACTATTACAGTATCTAAATAAGAATGGGAGCTGCATTGTTATAAGAGATAGCATCACAAGTGCTAGAGGAAATAAAAGTAAGACGTGGAGAAACCTATGTCTGGGCAGAATTGGGTGAAAAGAGAAAATGTTCAAGGTATTTTTGAAAGAAGAAAAGAATAGAAATAAGGGGAAAATAAGGTGATAGGATGGCAAAATGCTGTGTAGGGGTCAGGGACACCTCACCTCTGACCTTTTAAGTATTCAGTAAAATGACTAACTGTAAGTAGTTAATGAAAGTGGACTTTTAGAAACCCAGAGAAGCTGAGCTCGAAACACAGGCTGCTATGGGGCAGACAGCAGCAGCAGAGTCAGAGGTCTGTGAAATGCTATTAGTAAGAACCTCACAGAGCAGTAAAGAGAGATCATGGGGACAGTGTCAAGCCAGGCACATGTGTCCAGGGACAGGAGCATACCACCTGCTCTGCAGTTATGCATATTTTTCATGCATTCTCTCGTTGTCTAAACTTAGAAAGGTTTCTCTCATACAAAGAGCAGCTTTGACTCCTAACCTCTTCCTAACATCATAGAGAAGTCCACACAACCCCACAGGCAAGAGCAGCTCACTCATGCATTGAACAGTACTGATACACAATACTGCTGTGTATCAGGCACTGGCCTGTACCTGGGGATACCAATGTGAACAAGGAAAAATCAAGTGTCAACTTTTTAAATTTAGCAAGTTATAAGGCAAGCGCAGCAACACTGAGCTATATTGCTAGCCTCCTTTTTACTTAAAAAAAAAAAAAGTGTATGAAGAGATGGCTCAGCCTCTAAGAGGGCTTACTTCTCTGTCAGAAGATCTGAGTTCAAATGCCAGAACTCAGAACACTGGGCAGCTCACAAATGCCTTTAACTCCAGCTTTTTGGGACACAGTGCCCTCATCTGGCTTCTGGCTTCCATTCACATATGCTCATACATGCACACACACACGCGCCACACATACACGCACACACACGCACACACATACATACACACACATATATACACACATACACATATATGCACACTCATACATGCACACACACGCACACACACGCACACACACATACATACATATACAAACACACATATATACACACATACACATACACACACACTCATACATGCACACACACAAACACACACTCATACATGCACACACACATATATACACACATACACGCACACACACGCACACACATACATACACACACATATATACACACATACACATATAGGCACACTCATACATGCACACACACGCACACACACACACATACATGCATATACAAACACACATATATACACACATACACACACACTCATACATGCACACACACATATATACACACATACACGCACACACACGCACACACATACATACACACACATATATACACACATACACATATAGGCACACTCATACATGCACACACATGCACACACACATACATGCATATACAAACACACATATATACACACATACACATACACACACACTCATACATGCACACACACATACACACACTCATACATGCACACACACAATACACACTCATACATGCACACACAAACACACACACATGCACGCATCACAAATTACAAATAATAATAACCCAGAGGAGCCTGGTGACTCAGTGGACCCCCCTCCTTGCTGCACTTGCTGAGTGGAGTTGTTCTAACAACTAAACAATTCCAACTGAGCACAGACTCCTCAGGCAGGCACAGCATAGAACGCTGCATGGTGTAAGTTTTCTAGGTCACAACTGGATGCTCTCCTAGAAAATTTTCATCAGGCCCTATAGACTTCTAAAGAAATCCTTTTTTGAAAGGCAGTTGTTACCTGTGCGGGTCCTCACAGACTAAAGGTGTGCATCACCTGCTCACCAGTTCCAGCAGAGACACACTGAAGAGCCTTGGGACTGCCACTCCATCTCCGTTCAGCGCCTTTGCTCTGTAGACATATTCTCACAGATAAAAAGAATAGCCTCAAATGTGTGAGTGCTTGGAGAATTGGCTCCTGCTGAAAGTGCTTGCTTTCTTAATAAAACACAGCCCCCCCAAAAAAGGACTTTGTGTGGAGAGGTTAAGGAATGGGGAGCTGCTATAATTTAATGGTTTTTTGTTGTTGTTGTTGTTTTGTTTTGTTTTTTGCATGGCACAAAAAAGGAAAGGGGTATTCTGATCTAATTTATAATTACAGCTAAAACTAATCCTATGAAGTTTTTCAGCCTAAAATTCTATGGCTTTAAGAATGCATCAAAGTGGGAGAAGAAAAGATGATGTAACGCAATGGCGCTGGAGAAATGGCTCGGCAGTTAAAGCAAGCACTGCTCTTGCAGTAGACCTGAGCCAGTTCCCAGCACTCACGTAGGCTAACTCACAACCGCCTGCAACTCCAGCTCCTGGGCATTGGGTGCCCTCTCCTCGACCCTGCAGGCACCTGGACTCACATGTGCACACACTCACACACTAATTAAAACAAAACCATCATTTTTTAAGTGGCGGTGGTTTTGAGATATAACAAAGGATCCAGTCAACAACCTTCTAGTTCTTTGATTAGTGGTGGCTGGGTTCAACTTGTTGCTCACCAGATCTCAATACTTGGAAATATAACAGCCTTTTTTGTAGATATTAGGGGGTCTTGTGGTGATGCCTCAGCACTTCTTAGTCACTCGGGTTTCCAAGACAGAAGAACGTCCTTGAAACTTCATGGTTACCATGGTGAAGACAAAGAGCTTGTTATGTCGATGTAATGCTGGCCCAGGAAGGACATATGTTACTTACTTTGGCTTGCAGTTATTTGAGCAGACTAGCCATGTTTCCAACCAGCCCCAGGGGAGCCACATAGTTCAAGCCCATACTGTTTCCTAATGAGAATTATTGGCTTCAATCTGGCTTCTAAGAGTCCAGATCCCCTTGAATAACGGGACAGAGAACTTTCTTCATCTTGTATCCTTAACTATAGGTAGTTAACAGCAAGCCCTGAAAGCAGCCAAAATGGAAACCACCAGCGAAGGCCAGATGGCCCATTCATTCATATTAATACAAGTCTTTGGCCATTTGTGGAAATGACAGTTTAATAAAATGATAGTGTTTATGCTCAGCCAGCAGCCTAATGCCCCTGCATGCAGTATGTCTTCACCAGGGCCTACACACTCCATTAGTGGTCTCCATGAACACATCGAGGTAATTTGTTTGAGTACTAAACTTTAGCATGATAACGCAGTCCTAACTTTCAAGATTCATCTGGCGTGGTTTTAGATTTTTTTTTTTTTTTAACAGACACTTGACCTGACAGTAGTCTTGAAGGCTTATTTTCTGGTAAAACTTGAAGTTTGAAATCAGTCAATTGCTATATCATCTTCAGAGCTGCAGGAGGGTAACTGAACTAACAACTGACACCTAGCAATGCTGTCTCTCCTTGCCAAGCACTTAATGAGTCATGAAGGTCAGAGCTGAGCCCAACAAATGAGCAGAATATTTGTCAATGTACAGTGTCCTCCAGAAACGAGGTTAGAGACTATGCTGACGTGGTTAAGAAAAGATGTGGCCTGCCAAGAGCCTTTCAGTGCCTCAGTCTACCAGTGTCTCTTGGATTTTTCTCTGAATATTGGGATTTACTTCAATATGGGGTACCAATCATCAGTGATTATGTGGGTAACGTACAACCCCATCAAAACCATCAAACATGGAGTTTTCTATGCACGTCACCCTCTCACATAGAGTCCCTCATCTAGTTCCACAATAACTATTTGAAGCAGGCATTAAATTACCTACTTTAAATTGAGGAAGCTGGAGGTGAGGAAAAACCATACCATTTTTTCCCCAAGATTATTTTGACAACAGAATTGGTGAACATGTTTGAAGCCAGGACTCATGACTTCAAAGGCCATGTTCTTCGCACACGTCTGCCGTGTGTTTCCCGAGCACCTGGACAATCATCTACACTTAAAAGAGCTTTTTTAAAAAATTGCGTTTAATAATGTGAGCGGCATATGTTTTTAGATATAGTAATTTTCTCTAAATGAGAAATTGACCAAAAGTCTTAAAAATGCAGTTTTGACATGGCACCTCTTAATTTTGTCCTTAGCCCTTGGAAGAGTAAAATGAAAGATGTCATTGTAAGTACCCAACTTAACATTACAGTTTGCAAACAGAAGGGTCAGTTTTAAGTACATATCACCAGGCAATCTTTCTCTCAGCATGCCACTGTTGCAATTAATCAATTTAAAATACAAACAATAGCTAACCTTGGGTTCCAGGGTTTTTTTTTTTTCATAATGTTTCTTATCTCTTAGACCAGGCTCATCCTGTGTGCAGGGAACTCCCAAACACTGGCTCACATAGACTATTTGATTTTTGCTAGCTCTGGAATCCTAATTGTGTTGGGGGCACTGGAATGAGCGATTACAGCTACTTAGTGATTAAAATCTCTGATTCCTCTGGATGAGGAAGGTGGAGCTGAGGTTTTCCTGTTTTGTTATTGTACATCGGAGAAGACTCGTCTCAGCGGAACACAGTTCACTCCGCCAGTGACACTGGGGGAACTGTGCAACCATCCCTTGCTCTAAAGTGAGGAATAGCGCTTGAGTCCTTGTCACGGGAACATAAAGCCAGATAACTAAGCTTCTGTGTTCGCTGGTAAGTCCTCTACTGGATGAGTGAATGAGTGTTTCCCTCTGAAGCCTCTAACATGGTGCAAGTTAGTGACGTGAAAGGTTTACCTGCCAAGCATTGGGACGCTGCATAAACTGAGACAAAAATCAAGTCATTCTGGAAGTTGGGCTAACTTAGGTTTGTATGTCATCAACTTTCTTTTTTTTTTTTTTTTTACTTTGGATCTTTTTTTTATTATTATTATTAATTTATTCTTGTTACATCTTAATGGTTATCCCATCCCTTGTATCCTCACATTCTTCCCTCCCTCCCATTTTTTCCTTATTCCTCTCCCCTATGACTGTTCCTGAGGGGGATTACCTTCCCCTGAATATGCTCATCGGGTGTCAAGTCTCTTCTTGGTAACCTGCTGTCCCTCCTCTGAGTGCCACCAGGTCTCCCCCTCCAGGGGACCTGGTCAAATGTGAGGCACCAGAGTACGTGAGAAAGTCATATCCCACTCTCCACTCAACTGTGGAGAATGTTCTGACCAGAAGATGCTCCAGCACACAACAAGAAAATTTGCTCCAGCACACAACAAGAAAATTTGCTCAACCATGTTCATAGCAGCCTTATTCATAATAGCCAGAACATGGAAACAGCCTAAGTGTCCATCAGTAGAATGGATAAAGAAACTGTGGTACATATACACTATGGAATACTACTCAGCTATTAAAAACAAGGAATTCCCAAAATTTGTGGATAAATGGATTGAGCTAGAAATGATCATAATGAGTGAGTTAACCCAGAAGCAGAAAGACTCAAATGGTATATACTCACTTATGTCATCAACTTTCTGTCGCTGTGTTTCCTGCTCTGTTCTGTGCATAGGATTAGGGTTTCTTGACTTTTCTACTACCTCTAGATCTTTTCTGCTAATGATGAATCCACAAGCATTAATACCAAGGGTTTGAGGGTTACTTCTACACAGCCAGTTTAATTCCACACGGTTCACTGATAGGAGAACTCGGTCTCAATGCATGGTTGTTTCCTGGAGTCTCTGCTCTCTTAGGGAATTTGCTATATAGCCTTATAAGAAGCAGAGTTTGCACTGTGTGGTGGCTGAGTTAGAGTCAAGCTTGAGGAAGTGAGTGGCCACCATGAAGAGATTTATAAATCCCAGAATGTACTCTTGTTCCAACCCAAGTCTCAGCAGCTTCTGTTCTGGGTTAAGGGGCTGAGGGTGCCTTCACCCACCCCTAATTATCCATCTGAGTCTACTACAGTTGCCGACACTTGAAGTGACACAACCCATTTAGGGATGTGCTCTTATTAGACTGTCTGAGATATTTGCACACTCTAAAGAAGAGTGTATAGGTATCTGCCTGCATGGATAAAGATGACTTCCTAGTAAATACATGTGTGAGCCATGCTGATTAACTGATCCAGTGCTGGATCAGTTACAGGATAATTTCCTAGTTACCTACATGGATAAGGTCTCCAAGTCAATTTGAAACATACTTCAAAGGTAAGACTTTGCCTGAAGGTTCCCAGACTTCCTAGGTTTAAGGTAGGATTCACATGTCAGCAATTCCTTCACAGTACCCGCAGGCCAAAGTTCCTCTTATTAAATAGTCAAGCCTAAACAACTCAGTGCTTATGTTCTAACAGTTGTAGCTGGTTGTACAAATAATAAAGGTATTGAGAGAAAATGTCATTTTTATTTCACTCTTAATCACACTACGTAATGGATTTATGGGGCAGCTGAACACTGTGTAAATTCTCGAGTCTTAGAATCAGCTAAGACATGGCCTCCTCGTTTGTTGTTCTGCCTCAGTTTCCCCACCTTTTATCATAGGAGCTGTTGGGCACTTGTTTTGCAAAACTGCATGAGGTGTTATTGGATGGAGCATTGCCCTGTCTCCTGTTAAAACTGTGTGACATGCCCTCCGGTTCTTGCCAGCCCTCTAGAGGTTGATTTGGGAGTTTGCCAGAAGCTTGAGGCCAGCTTGACTTGCAGTGTGAGTCCAGACCAGTCTGAGCTATAGTCTGAGACCCTGTCTCAAATATAGAGAAACACTCACACCTGAGATATTGTAGACTAAGGTCTAACACACTGGCCATCACTCTACTCTCCGGACACCCTAACATAATGCAAGGCCCATCTGTTTGGGAGTGAGACCGCCACACCCACATATTATCTCAATAATGAAGGGGCACATTCAATCTGACCTCTTTTAATTAATTATTTGTGTTTTCCTTCCTTGATGTAGAGGACACAGTACAAAATCCGTAGGAAAACATGGTCGTTTATGACCTCGCTGTTAAACATTAGCGGCTTTTGTGCAAACAGCAGTGATTTCCCAACTCATTTGGAAATCTGGTGTGGTTTAACTGTTTTGTTAGTTTCATTAAATTCTGATTCCTTCAGCAATGCCAGCCTTAGCAAGTTCACTATGGTTTCTTAATTTGTGTGACTTGTTTCTTCCATTTTCAGCTAACCTTGACAAAGCTTTCCTAATGACAATAGCGATAATGCTTCTTTTGAAACTTCCAACTGATAATTGGTCAGATTATTGAATAGCCTAAAGAGTAATAATACTTTAAATGCATCTTTGTATCAAGATGTAAAATAACACCCCAATAATTAGTGACATTAGTGAGCTATTTCCATTTATAAAAAAGCCTTACTGTGTTCTTAGTCACCCCACCAGAACTGGAATTGCAGGCATATGGCAACATGCAGGTTTGACACCAGTTACTCTCTCTCAGAGCCTGGCATGCCGCTAATGATGGCTGAACATTGACAGAGTGACTTATGCAGTACCTGAGGCCAGGTATACCTCCAGCTTCAAATTAGAGAGGAGGAAATGGAGACACAGAAATATTGAACTATCCAGAAATATTACATTATCCAGCACTGAAATTCAAGCCCAGGTCTCTAACTTGCAACCCCCTAAATACCAAATCAGTGCCCCCCAAGGAGATGTGCTTTCTTGGAGGCAGCTGAGTGAGTCTGGTTCACACTGGGTTATAGTGGCAGACTGGGGGAGGGAGAGATTCCACATACTGCATAATTGATTAAGGGTGCTTATGAGGCTTCAATCTCTGACTCAGGATATTAACCTATAATACGTATTTGCTCTGTTAATTTTTTTAATTGAAAAGCATGTGGGATGATGGATTCATTCATTCTACCCAACGAGAAATCAACCCATTGCCAAATATTTATTCAACAACTATTATAGCACTAGCATCATGCTAGGAACACACACACACACACACACACACACACACACACCAAAGAAAATACCCTACTTTGGGGGGAAGCATGACCTTGTGTAGAAAGAGGACCCACACATGTGATCAACTTAATCAATAATAAACCGTAGCATGTTCTGGAGCATGCTTGCTGTAGTTTCCCTGGGAACAAAGAGAGAGCTGATCTCACAATGAAGTCAAGGCACCACATATGCCTGCCTCGTGGGAACATTGCCATCCCTGAGCTGCTCCCAGACTCTGGAGCCCATCGCCTCCCCACCTCTGACTGCTGAAGACTTAGTCACCCCTCAAAACATAAAGCAGCCGCTGTTGCCCTGTCACTTTCCTGACACTCCCCAAAAGGCAGTGTTAACATTTCCTCTTTCCAGCTCTTACTACAATTTAAAGATGAGACATCTCAGGGCTTTACAAAACATTGAAATCCCTGCTTTTCAAAGTTGGCTTGGGCTGGAGAGATGGCTCAGAGGTTAAGAGCATTGACTGCTGCTCTTCCAGAGGTCCTGAGTTCAATTCCCAGCAACCACATGGTGACGCACAACCACCTATAATGTGATCTTCTGGCCTGCAGATGTATATGCAGGCAGAGCACTGTATACATAATAATAATATTCTTCAAAAAAAAACAAACACAAAGTTGGCTTTCCCACCAAACTGATAGCTGCTATGTGCAATGCTTCAATAAAAACCTGAAACGTGAATGTTGCCAACATAGAAGCCACTCGCTGGGGGTTCGATGACTGAATTAATCAAAGGTTCTCCAGGATCTATGTCCAGGATCCTTGAGGGCATCTACACTCTGCTCAGGTAAAGCCGATTCCAGAGCTTGAAGTATTGGTTTATATTTCTTTATATTAAAAGTTTATATTAAACTAATTACCTTTTCAGTTGCACCCCTGGTGGTGAATTCTAATTCTAACCCCCTCCCTCTGTGGGGGAAGGGCAAATGCTCACATTATTGTATCAAACCCTCCAGTTAAGAGGCACTGCGCATGCGCTCTTTTGCAACGTGAACCTCGGACAGTTTTATACCTCGTCCAAAGACTCCACTAAACTCACAGCAGAGCCAGGCCGTGACCTCTTCCCTCTACCTCTACTAACAATACAGTAGATATGTTCTCATTTCCTTCCCTGAGCAAACCTATGTCTGAAGCGACAGTACTCTAGGCAAGGAAACAGACCAGCTGGTCTCTGCCATGTGGATGCACACACGCTCTTCTCTGGGTGCCGAGGAAGGGCTAGCCCTGCTAACCAGCCTTGTCTCAGGCAGCCGCACTTCCATTGCTGAGCTCTTCTCCAGTTTTGGTGAAGCCACAGAGGAATCAGCCACCACGCCCCCCCACCCCCCACCCCCATTCTTATCCTAATCGTAGAAAAGGCTCCTCACCTTTCCAGAGGAAAAAAAGTGGCCTGCACTGCTTCCAGCTGCCCCGTTCACACTCTGTCTAGAGCCAGCATACTTCTGCACATGTCTGTCAATGCAATTCCCTATTTTTCCCCCTACTCCTTGTTTTCCACAAAAGTAGTTATTCTTCAGGGAATGACCATTATATAAACGTCATACCCTGTGTCACAATGAGGAAACAGGGACCCAAAAGAGATGAGCAGTTTTCCCATGTCACTAAGTTGATTCCTAATAGAACAGGGACCCAAAACAGATGCCCCTTGACCCAGCACCTAAGTTCCAGTGTGTTTTCTCTCTCTCTCTCTCTCTCTCTCTTTCTCTCTCTCTCTCTCTCTCTCTCTCTCTCTCTCTCTCTCTCATATAAGTTTGTTGTTCTGTGGCATCCATTGTGGTGTAACATTCGCCTCTGCAGGGAGGAATCTTCTAGACTTCCGTAGAAATACAGAAACCTGAAAAGCGGGAGGTTTAGTTCAAGAGACAGTTCTGTGTCCATTACACCACATACATCCTCAGGGCCTCCTGAGAAGGAGCACACAGCAGAAAGTGCTGTTAAAAAAAAGAAAAGAAAATGGACTGAGCCTCCGAGGCTGAACTGTTTCACTTGGGTTTCCAGTCTTACAAATACAAGCAATGCGTACCCAACTCTGTGAACAGTTCGTGTGGGAAACAAAAAAGAAAACATTGGGGAAAACTGACTTCATCGCTGGGGACATGCTTGTGCTTGGGGGTGGATAGGCTGTGGTGACTCGTTTGATACAGTGCATGTCTAGGGTGCATGAAGCCCCGACCATAAAAAAACAGCGAGACAAGGCGCATGACTGCAATCCCAGCACTCAGGAGGTGAAGGCAGGAGGATGAGAAGTTCAGGTCACCCTCGGCTGACTAATGAGTTTGAGACCCTGTCTCAATCAATCAATCAATCAATCAGTCACACCTTGAAGAGATAAAACTACGTTGGAAACATACTAGGAGGCAACATCTAATATTTAACTTAGCGTCTGCTGAATGTTAATGCTCTTGATCAGAAATTCAGAGAAATTATAGAAAAGAAGAAACCAGCTTGGAATTAATGTACATTATTGAGCATTTACTATGCGCCAGGGCCTATTCTCAGACAATTGACACATGTTAACTTATTTGATCCTCAGAAAACACTGCAAAGAAGATACCAGATTTTCTCCATTTACACCACGCCCAGAGGAACTAAGTGATTCAGATGACACAGTTTTAGCTGTCAGAGTTGGTCACTTCCCCAATGGGCTGTGTTGCCTCACAGCGTTCTTACAACTCCATGCTATTAACACATGGCCAGAACACCCTCAAATCTGTACAGTGCTGACTGTGCCGTGTGCTTCACTGAGGTGAATCGTTCTAAAGGGGGTGGGACATCTTTCCTCGTCTGCCCTTCCACTCCAAATCCTCCCTGGCAGCCACCTCCTCTCTCCCATTGGTGGCTAGCGGTGAATTATATTCCAGCAGCACTGTTGTGGCCTTGAAATCATGCCAGGACAGAGCCAGAAGGCAGTGCTGTGGCACCTGTGGTGGTCACAAGTGTCTTGGCTCCTAGTCCCAAGCCCACCCTACCAGCTGCTCTACAGTGTTCTGTGATGTCCAAAACCAATCCGATTGTCCTTGGTATGATTTTAAAAAAGAGAGAGTGTGTGTGTGTTTTCCAAGGCCACCCTCTCCTGTGTGCTGCCCCAGCCTGCTCTGGGGTTGGAGCCGGGAGGATGGAGGCAAGCCAGTTCTGAATGCAAGACTCTGTCCACCAAAGGGTCTGGTTTCAGCCACTCAGCCAGAAACTACAATTGCATTAAAGACCACAAGTAAGTGAACTGAGCTCCAAGCTCCGGTCAAGGGGTGGGGACATAACTCAAGGGTTAACCCCGTGACCTGTGTACATTTTCTCTCTCACATTCACACACCACAGTCTATAGAGGGCTCAGACTGAGAAAATCTCTTAATCTTCCAAATTCTTTTCCTGGTTTGTTGAGTAGCCAAGGCTTGGGTGGGGCTTTTGTGAATTTAAAAAAAAAGAAAAAGAAAAAAAAAAAAAAAAAACCCTCTCTCCTTCATTTTCCCTCCACAGAGGAACATGGTGAAACGAGTAGCAGTTGTGGGAGCTGGGGTCAGTGGCCTGGCCTCCATCAAGTGCTGCCTGGAGGAAGGACTGGAGCCCGTCTGCTTCGAGCGGAGCAGTGACCTGGGGGGACTCTGGAGATTCACCGTAAGTAGGGGAGTCACGTGCTTTTATCTGTCTATGGGAAAATGGGTTGAAAAGACTGGCAATGTCTTCCAAGGGGAGACCCTTCAGGAGGGATCCTGGATTTGTGAAAAGTAAAAAGAGAGACTCCAGAGGGAGGTGCCAACAGCCTTATAACTGTCTATGGGGAGGAGGAAGAAATGTCCCGGAGAAGCCCACAAAGTGGAGAAGTAAAAAGCAATGCTTGGGTCTGTCCGCTGGAGCACCGGGCAGGTATGCACGACCCGGAGCGGGTACTCACAAAACCGTGCTGCCTCTGGTCACATAATTCCTTGGCCCCGCTTCAGCTGTGACACAGAGGCACAGGCTTCGGTGAAGCAGGAGTTTCATAACCCAAGACCCTGCTGCCTGGCCAAAGGTCGTCCACACCACGAACAAGCAGTAGACAATATGCGTCTGTGCAAAAGAGACGCAAGCTTCCAGAATCTCGATAGGGTGATGGTGAGAACCAGTCAAAAGGTCTGGAAAGCCCACCCTTGCCTGGCCTGGAGCCCTGATCACATCAGCCAGACCAAACCAGAGCCAAAACAGAGTGTGTGGTGCTTTTTTCTTTTTTGGGGGGAGGGGCGGTATTGGGCTCCAGCATTCAGATGGAGAAGAGGGTTTTTTGTTTGTTTTTGTTTTTGTGTTTTTGTTCTTGTTTTATTAGTTCTCCATAGCTTCAAAGCTGAAACAGTTCCCACAAACTTTAGGCAAGCTGTCAGGAGCTAGGGAAAGGCGCAAGTGTCAGATAGCCTGGCCTCGGCGCTCCCGGGAAACATTCCCCACTCTAGAAGCCCAGAACTTGGAACTGGAGTAAAGCAATTCTTTTCTAAACCAGGGAGCAAACCTTTAGAGAAGCCAGTGTTGCCTGTTTATGCAGAATCCTCCAGGGTGGGCAGGCTTGGCTCACATAAAAACCTGTATTTTAACATGTGCCTGGCTACCACACATGATCTTCGATGTCTAGAAGTTTTCCAAGGGGGGTTTGATAAAGAAGCACTCCCGTTCTCATGTTTCAAACTGCGTATGTTCTGACAGGGCGGCAGAACCCTCACATGTGCTAAAACCCCTCTTCCACATTCATTGCAGGCATTACTAGTCAAACAGCTGACCTTTCTGTCATGGCCCTCAGAATGACAGATGAGTACATCTGATCAGTAAACGTTGAGAACTGGGTTGAAAAAACAAAAGAAAGGAAGGAAGGAAGGAAGGAAGGAAGGAAGAAAGAAAGAAAGAAACTGTTGCATTAAGTTCAGAGTTATTTGGCTAAGGTAAATTTCAGTCAAGATGAAGAGAGAGTCCAAAGATCAAAAGCTGCCCTTTGCCTCGTAAGACACTAGACAAAGCGGCTCACCGAGGTTGCAGGCATGTAACTATTAACCCTAAAATGCATTTACGTAAGAATCAAGAGAAGTCAGTCGCAGTCCAGTTGTGCCCAGCTGATGTGAGCAGACCAAACATCTACTCAGAGAACTCTGTAGGGGACACAAAAATGAGAAGGGTTTCCCCTGCCTTGGAGGACTGTTGGCAGAAGAAAGAAGGCTAGTGCAATGGTCTTGCAAGTCACAGCCAGTGCTGTCAGTGTGGAAATGAGGGCAGGATTGCAGATAGACGCTGCTAGAAAACCAAAAAGGCTGTGTAGAATGGACAGCCCACTGTGGGCATTGGAAAAGTCCAATAAACAGAAAAGATCAAGCTCAGAAGATTAAAATGTTATTAATTGGTGTGTGCTGTACATGTAAGAGAGATCACAGAAGGGAAACAAGCAGATGACTGCTGAGAAACTTTAATAGCAATGCAGGAGAGAAAAAGTTAGAAAAAAAATGTTATTGCTGCTATAGCAGTTTCTGCTGCATGTCAGGAAGGTCCAAAGATGACTGCGGCTGAAAACTGAAAGTCCCAAGAAGTAATTGAATATGCAAGTCCAAACTGAGATAGCATCCTTACAGAAACCGAAGGGAGTGGAACTGTAGGCACAGGAAAGGGGGATAGTCCTGGGAAGACCAAAAGGTAAAGTGTACTCTTCCCCAAAGGCTGGAGGAAAGGGCACAGGAGACAGCACACCAGAGACAGCACACAGGAGGAGGCATAGGAGAGGGCACACCAGAGACAGCACACAGGAGGAGGCATAGGAGAGGGCACACCAGAGACAGCACACAGGAGGAGGCATAGGAGAGGGCACACCAGAGACAGCACACAGGAGGGGGCATAGGAGAGGGCACACCAGAGACAGCACATCAAAGACAGCACACAGGAGAGGGAGAACACAGGAGAGGGAATACACAGGAAAGAGTAAACAGGAGAGGGAGCACAGAAAAAGGAGCACTCAGGAGGGAGCACACAGAAGGAGCACAGATGGCCAAACAGAAGCAGAGAGGCAAGATGAAAGAGTACCCACTCGTACCAGAGGCCTCAGTTCTTAGTGGAAAATATAGCAGCTTTGTAGGGTGACGAGGGCATGAGGGCAGTAAAGGAAACTAGAGAATTAGAGCATGTAGACTGTCATTTTAAAAGAGAATTATATGAGAGAGGGCTGGAAGAAAGCTCGGTGGGTAAAGTACTCACTGCACAACTATGAAAGCCTGAGTTTAGATCGAAGCACTCCTGGAGAGATCTGGGTGTGGTGGCTCAAGCCTGTGCTCCTAGTGCTGGGAGCAGAAACAGGAGGTTCCTGGTTGCTTTCTGGCCAGCCTAGCTGCTCAGTGAGCTCTATGTTCAGTAAGATACCCTGTTTCCAGAAAATAAGGAGAAAAGTGATAAAGACATCATACATCAAGCTAAACCCTCCACAGGTCACACACACACACAGAGACGCACCCGCACATACATACATGCATGCATATATACATGAGAAATTCCATGGTGGGCAGTGGGAATAAAGACTAACTAACAGGATTATCTAGCAGCTGCCAAGTTAAAATGGCACCCAGATACCAAGACGTTTTGTCTCTGTTATTTCATTTATAAAAAGAAACCAAATTTGGGGGGAAATGGATGAATGCTGAATTTCCAAGGGTTGGGATTGGGGAGCTCTTCCCCCATCATCATCTACCAGCTCTCTGTGTACACAGCAGTCTAGAGGCACCTCCGCAATACCTTGAAAGTCTCTCAACTAGGCACCCTGGAAGGTGTCTTCCAGCTCCAACATGCAGGGGCCTCCTGACATGTTCACTCCCCATCCTTCCCTAACGCACACACCACCAGCAGCAGCAGCAGCAGCAGCAACAGCAAAGATTAGCTCAAAAATATCCTGGGATCCAAACTAGGTAAGGTACCCCCATTCAAAGCCAAAGAATGAAGACAGCTTCCACTTCCAAAGAGAAGGGGAGGTACAGATATTACAGAGGTTATGAATGACTTCATTTAGTCTTCCTTGCTACCTCAGCAGGCATAGGTTACTGTGGGAAAGGAAGGACAAAGAAAGCCAGCACATTGGTAAAAGACTGCCTCTGACTGGCTTCCACTCAAGTGGACAGAGACACCTTTGTCACAGTGAGCCTTCTCAGCCCACTGAGAGGAAGAAAGGGCCCACAACAGAAACACTGTTGGTTGATGGTCTCAGTTATAAACTAATAGTTACGAGTCAGGGTTGGAACTCGGTTGCTAGATGACAGAATACATAAAGCCTGGGTTTGAGCACCAGAAACCAGCACAGCAGTCAACTCCTGAGATCTCAGGAAGTTCAAGGCTATCCTCAGCTTCATAGTGAGTAGAAAGCCAGCCTGGGCTACTTGTGACTCTGTCTCCAAAAACAATAACATATTGTTATATTGTCAATAACAATATTGTTGAAGGGCAAGAATTTGAGGGTCTTTGACTGTAGGATGGGAACTTGGGAAGAAGTCTTTAAGTAAAACCACACCATTTCTGGAAGGGGCTAGCAATACCGGCTCACACACATCCTGCTTCCTCCATCAACACCCTATGACAGATTTCAGGGCTTAGCACTATTTAAAGGATTATAACCTTCTGTAGGTATATCAAGATCTTCGCAATCATCCTTTCAGTCTATAGATAGCCTACTATGCATTTCCTCTCTATCTTTACTTTCAGTAAATGGGAAATTGGAGTATAAAAATTGATCTCTCCTGTGAATCATTGAGGAATTATTCTTCAGCTGTCCCTTCCTTAGACTTGGCTAACTTGATTCCTAAAACCTTTTTAAAAATTTTGTAAATGTATTAGTGTGTGTGTGTGTGTGTGTGTGTGTGTGTGTGTGTGTGTAACATATGAGCACATGCATACCACAGCGCATGTGTGCAGGTCAGAGCATACCTCTGTGGAGTCAGTTATCTCCTTTCACTGTTATGTGGGCTCCAGGGATCAGACTCAAGTCGCCAAGCTTGTGTGGCGCCATCTCACTGCCACTAGTCTTCTTAAAACCTCAGTAGTCTTGGTGGGTTTTGTTTTATTCATGTATTCTCATAAGATTTATAGAATTTGTTATCCATATTGGAGTACACTAGACAGACCTCTCCCCTCACCCAGCTTTATATTCTTGACTACAACAGATTTCCAAAAAAAAAAGGTGTCTATAGCTCTCCTTCAAATACTCACTGCTTTAAGTATTTTTATGCAATATGCTTTGCTCATATTCACCCCTCTCCTCCATCATCTTCCTGAACTACTCCCCCGTCCTACCCACCCTTCTTTCTCTCTCTCTCTCTCTCTCTCTCTCTCTCTCTCTCTCTCTCTCTCTCTCTCTCTCTCTCTCTCTCTCTCTCTCTCTCTCGCTCTCTCGCTCTCTCTCTCTCTCTCTCAACAATCAAGTCCAATTTGTGTTGCCCATATAGTCTTGAATGTGTGGCCATCTACTGGAGTGTGGTTAATCTACCAGGGGCTGGACCTTTAAAGAAAACTGTCTCTCCCTCTCCTGGTAGCTCCTTTCCTGGGGATTGGACATCATGCTCACCTCCCCTCTCCGTGCTGGGACTTCTCTGGCTTGAGCTTGTACATACTGAGCTTTGCACATATTGTCACAACACCTGTATGTTTGTAAGTGTAACCACCTTTTTGTGTCCTGAAAACACTACCTCTGGCTTTTACAATATTTCCACCCTTTTTCCACAATGATCCCGGGGTACTCAGAGTGGAGGTGTGACGTAGCTGTACCACTGAGTGGTAAGTATTCTTCAGTCTCTAGGACCAGGTCTTGGCCAGATATGAGTTTTATCTCCTGGGGTGGCTCTTAAGCACAATCAGAAAGTGGTTGTTTATGGCCACAGTGTTTGTTCCACTATTGCGCCATGGGCCTGTTTTGCTAATCCAGTCATAGTAGCTCCCGTTGCTTCATAGTTGGGTAAGACTGATGATTACTTTTCTCCTCCAGTAGCATGCAAAGCACCTTCTAGCACTGTGAAAGCTAGCCAGTAGGGATGAAGATTCTAGATCAATACCAGTTTGATTTTTCCATGTTCTGTGACTCAAGTATGTGGTGTTTTCAGAAAGATGGTTTTATGGTCAATTTCTGGAGGGAAGCCCATTGTCCTGGCAATGGAAGTACTGTAATGTTTGTGGATCTGTCTGTCACAATGGCAAAAAAAACCAAAAAAACAAAAAAACCTTCAAAAGTAATGATCCACTTCTGGCACTGGACTTTTTATTTGTAAGCCTGTGGTGTCTAGAAGGGGCCTTGTCTCCTCATTATAGGGTAACTCTTTTTACGTCTGTATGTACATATTTTAGGAAGCTTTTACCGTAGTGGGTTTATATATGGTGGTTTTGAAAGGTCTTTTAAGCTACCTGTCCCTCCCTGTATTTCCACCTCTACACATTCACCACCCTAGTTTAACTCATCCATTGTTCTCCTTTAGCCCTTCATACCACTGCATTGTATTCTCTCTCTCTCTCTCTCTCTCTCTCTCTCTCTCTCTCTCTCTCCCCCTCAAACCATACCATCATGGTCCCTTACTAATTTGTTGACCTTTCTGGGTATTCCCAAATGAAAGACATTTATTTGAAAATTAAAGGCCAACATCTAAAACTGAGAGAGAAAAAATGTGACATCTATCTTTCTGAGCCTGGCTTACCTCAGAATAAGTGCTTCCATCTCCATCGACTTACCTGTGAATGCCATAATTTTGTTTTAGAACTGAATTCCTTTGTGTAATGTATCACATTTTCTTTTTTGCATTCATCAGTTCATCAGCACCTAGTCCATTTCCACTTCCTGGATACTGTGACTAGAGCACCAGTGGGCATCGATGCTGAAACCCTTTAGTTATACTCCCCGGAGTGGTACAGGTAGATAATGTGGCAAATCTATTCTAGCTTTTTAAGGAAACTCTACACTGATTTTCATAGTTTCTGCATGAGTTTGCATTGCCATCAACAATCAGTAAGTGTTCCTCTTTTCCTCATATACATGCCTGCCTTTTTTTTTTCCCCCCCCATTAGTTTTACTTTGGGGAGGAGGGCGTTCAAGTTGTGATTCCTCTGTGTAGCCTTGGCTGTCTGTCCTGGACTCCCTCTGTAGACCCAGCTGTCCTCAAACTCAAGAGATCCACCAGACTCTGCCCCCTGCCCCCATTGAGTGCTGGGATTAAAGGCATGTGCCACCAACCTTAGCCATTTTGAATGAGGTAAGATGAAATCTCAAAGTTGTATTAGTTTCTCTTTTCCCTGATGCCCAAGAATGTTGACCATTTTAAAAAGAATGTTTATCAGATATTTGTATTTTCCCCTTTTGCAAAGACCCTATTTAGTTCCATGACTTTTTTTTTTCTTCTTTACTGTATTTTTGTTATTTGAAACAATTTTTAGATTTAAATATATTTTGGTCATATTCTTCTCCTCCCCCAAGTCTTTCCATATCCTCTCCCTGCTTGCTACCCACCCAACTTTAAGTTGTTTCTCAAAATGAAATGGAAAAGACCTTTGACCCACAGCACTTCTGTTGCCAGCAGCTCTCCCACAGAGTCTCCTGATGTCACAGCTAGAAGTTAACTTTAACAAGAAGCTCAGCAGAACCGTTCCAGGCCCCTTGCTGCTACCATTTTCACTTATGGTGGGTGGGGGATGCATACCACTGTCCCTCCATACAGAGAGGGAAACTGAGACTGAGAGAAGAAAGTTCCAAATATGTGAACCTAGGCAGTTTACCCCTGTGCTGCGAAGGCATGCCATGCAATTCTAGGCTGTTTCACAGTTCAAGGCAAACCCTCAGCTGAGCATGGTCCCACTGAGCTACAAAACCAAAGAGGACCAGAAACCCTAAACCCGCCCAATCATTCCCTTATCTTGTCTTTCTCCAAAGCTCCTCTCTCTCCCCTTAATCCCTTTCATTCTTTTTTTATTACTATTATTCATGAAGACTAAAATGAACCCATCAATTCTTTGCAGACATATACTCCCACAGTGAGTGCCAGAGCAGCTAGCAGAGGCATGCAGGGGCTGTAGATGCCTCTGGGGGTGGGGAGTGACTGGAGACAGGGCCATAGGGTCTTGGAATCGCTGAGGTAAATTCTGAAAGGAATGGTCCAAGACCCACCAATAGCATTAAGAGGTAACAACGACGCCCTGATGTTTATGCAGAAGAAGTAATGTGTAGGAGGAAAGAGAGAAGGGAGCAGAGGTTACCTTGGATTCTACCCTCAGGGCTGTGCCTTCTCTCTAAGGCTAACATCTGTGATACATTATTTCACAACAGGCTCCAGTGTTTCCTGGAAACCTCTCTTTCTGCCTTTACAAGCATTTTCAAAGTTTTGCAAAATAGAGGGCTTCTTCACCCCCAACCCTTCTGGTTTTGTTTGTTTGTTGACTTACAGTAAGAGTTCATGAAATACAGCATAGCTTGGCTCATTTAGTTCCAGTGGGTCCTCATTGTGCACTGATGTGTAAACACGCCATTATAATGCTATAGCTTTGGGGACTATTTTTATAAAAATACTCACAAAGTCTCTCTCCGTCCTTAAACACTGATATTCCCTCTCTCTCTCTCTCTCTCCCTCTCTCTCTCTCTCTCTCTCTCTCTCTCTCTCTCTCTCTCTCTCTCTCTCTCTTTCTCTCTCCATCCCCCCCCCCGTGTGTGTGTGTGTGTGTGTGATTTATCTTTACTGAAAATTGTCTACATTAGCAAGCAGTAATGTAGTTCTGAAGTTCAAGAGAAACATGAGAGACTTTGGACCCTACATAAGTTGATGCCCCAATGTTTTCTTCATTTTCTGCTGACAGCGCAGTTTCCTCTCTGGGCAGGCTGCTCTCACTCATCAGGATGTCAGCTCTTCTATAGCCACTGTTCTTATTCCTATAGCTCAGAGGGAAGCTCATTACTGTTTGGAGTAAATCAGACCAGCTCTATATTTAGTGCCCATGATCACTTTCAGCAGCAAGGATCTTCCTAAACACACAAGCATAACGTAAACACAGACTATTTCTCAGTGTTGCTTACTAGCACTCTAAGCAGAGAAGCAAAGGTCACAACGTATGTTAACCAAAATGGAAGACTTTAAAGCCTGACCAGTTCAAAGTATTCTGTTTAAAAACTGCTATCCAAAGTGAAGCAAATAATGTTGTTATATTTTTTAAATGTAATTACACCATTCTCCCCTTCTTGCTTCTCCACTCTCCTAAGCTCTCCCTCACTCCCTCTCAAATTTGTATCCTTTTTATTATTGTTACATATATAATATAAATATGTAAGTATATAAACACAACACTTTGAGTCCATTTAGTGTGGCTAGCCATTTTGTATCATCCCTGGGAGAGGCTAGCTCTCCCTCTCTCAGCAGTCAACAGTTGCCTGTAGTTCTTTGTCTGGAGTGAGACACCCTGAGATTTCCCCCTACTGCATCTACAAATGTTGTTTTTATTGTCTCAGTTGAGGGGATGAGATAAGAGCCATTCCCAAGCCTTTTCAGCTCTTTCTGAGCTCTCACTGGCTGGCTCAACTCAACTGTTCTGGCCCAAACTCTTCTCCAAGCTGACTGATTCAAACTGGCTTCTCTTGGCTTCTGGCTGAATCACTCTGCCTGGCCTCAAACTACCTCTGGCAGTATGTTTTAGTCTTCTAGTTCCTTCTCCTTCTTCTCATTCTCTGGCTCATTCTGTCTTCGCCTGTGTCTAGCTTGTTCCCTCTGCAATTTGTCTCTGTCAAACTGTCCCAGTAAAAAACTCTTGGTTAAAAACAAAAACAAAAATCCTCTGTAAAAAATTCCCCTCTCTCTCCCTACACAGCTCTTTTTCTTTTTCTTTTGTTTATGTATGATTTTTAATTAACTGATTAATCTATTTTTAAATACATTTATTTTATTACACATGTATAAAACAAACTACATACATCAGGGAGAAGCATGTGACAACCATGAGTTCTATAAATGTTACATTCATAGTGGTTTGGCTATTTGTATTTGTCCAGCTTGAAGTAAAGGTCTTTCCTATCTTGTTGGGTCTAAATTTCAGAACGAAATTCAGTATCTATTCTATCTCAACTCTAATAACTTAATTTTTTTATCTTGATCTAAAAAGATCTTATCCCCTAACCAACTAAACTTGATTGTAATACTATACTATCTGGCCTTCAATGCCCCTCAGAGATTTGAGAAGGAATAAAATCTTAATTTACTTTACATCCCAATGGCACTGAAGCTTACCTTTTTATATATAAGAACAATATAATGATAATGATAGATACAAGGTACCAGATATTATGTTAATGATGTTTATTAAATGAGCATGGGCGAGAAGGAAAGAGGGGAGGGGTACCCCAGAGACAGAGACAGGAAGAGTAAGGAGAGAGAGAGTAGAGCGATAGAGAGAGGAAAGGGGGTGGGGTGAGTAGAAAGGGTAGAGAAGGAGCAGAGAGAGGGAGTAAGAGAGAGATCTTGTGGAGGGTCTGTTCTTTTATATGGGCCAGGACAGGGCCACACCCCCGTGCCAGGTAAGCAGTGACATCATAGGTAGGTGGACTGAAGCAGAGTCCTAACATTCCTACCTTTTCCTATAATTAAAAATGAAGAACATTGGACTGTTTTATATTAGGTAAGTTAAAGTATATAAATGTAGGTAAGGGGGAAAAGAGATAGAAAAAAGCAATAGCAACAAATGTCCAAATTATATGGTGAAGAGGAAGGAAAAGTTCTACCCTGAAAGTTCAAGGTGGAGGGCAGGCTATGTCAGCCATGTCGTGCAGCAGGTAGGGACCAAGGAGTGAGTGCTGGGGGGACCTGGACCTGTTTGTCCTGGGATTGAAGCACACCATTTTAGCCTTTTGTAAATGATTAAGGGGAAAAGTAATAGTCTTAATAGTATTAACTACTTCCTGCTGACAGTAGGGTGGCAATAGGGGGTTTTACGGGCTGAAATGTTGGCTAGGTTCCAGAAGAACAGGCTGTTGTATTTGCTGTGCAGGGTCTGCGAACATCTGCAGCGGGGAAGGGCAATGCAGGTCCAGCTAGGAGGAACAATGCAGGTCCAGCTGGCACTTCTGGATAGCTGCTTTGACCATGTCCCAGATGTAGGAAGTCCGGCAGGACATTGGAATATATATGTGGGCAGAAGACAAAGTTAGTGGGTTATGGAGAAAATTCCCTTTAGGTGTGCATTTGAAACTCTTGGGAGAGCAAAGAGAAAAGGCTTGAGACAATGTTGACAATGGTGTGAACATTTTGGGAGAGCAAAGAAAGGGTCTGGATACGGGGAGCTTCCTTCCATTTTTTACCCAATTGCTGGCAATAATTAAAAGCCTTTAGTTTTGGGTCTTTCCAAGTTTGGTTACCGAGGTGTGTGAGCTTAGAAGCCCTGAATGTGGGCATAGGCATTTGAAATTCTCAGAAGGCATCCTAGAGGAGCCTGGAGACATGGCAAACAGACTGTTTTTCACGGGCAGCTGCAGAAGCAGAAGCAGCGGTAGCAGAAACAGCGGTTTTTTTTTTTTTAATTTATTCATATTACATCTCGATTGTTAGTCCTTCTCCTGTTTCCTCCCGTTCTTCCTCCCTCCCACTTCCCCCCTTCTCCCCTCCCCTATGTCTGTGATTGAGGGAGACCTCCTCCCCCTATATATGCTCTTAGAATATCGGGTCTCTTCTTGGTAACTTGCTATCCTTCCTCTGAGTGCCACCAGGTCTCCCCATCCAGGGGACGTGGTCAGAAAAGGGGCACCAGAGTTCATGTGAGAGTCAGATCTCACTCTCCACTCAATGGTGGAGAATATCCTGTTAGTCGGCTAGGTCTTGGTAGGGATTCAAACTTACTGCCTATATTCTCCTTGGCTGGTGCCTTAGTTTGAGGAGGACCCCAGGACCCAGATCTGCCTGTCATAAAGTTCTTCTTGTAAGTTTCCGGGACCCTGTGGGTCCTACTATTTCCCCATTCTTCCATGCTACTCTCGCCTAAAGTCTCAATAGGATGTCCTCTCCTCTGACCCACTTTCTTGGTAAGTAAAAATTTCATGGTACGTATCCCTTGGACTAGTGTTTTGATAAAAGTGAGTATATACCGTTTGTCTCTTTTTGCTTCTGGGTGAACTCACTCATGATAATTTCTAGATCAATCCATTTGTCCACAAATTTTGGGAATTCCTTGTTTTTAATAGCTGAGTAGTATTCCATCGTGTAAATGTACCACAGTTTCTTAGTCCATTCTTCTACTGAGGGACACTTAGGCTGTTTCCATGTTCTAGTTATTATGTATAAGGCAGCTATGAACATGGTTGAACATATGTCCCTGTTGTGTGGTAGGGCATTTTCTGGGTATATTCCAAGGAGTGGGATAGCTGGGTCTTGAGGAAGCTCTATTCCCATTTTTCTGAGAAAGCGCCAGATAGCTTTCCAAAGTGGTTGTACTAGTTTGCATTCCCACCAGCAATGAAGGAATGAGAAACAGCGGTTTCACCCAGTGAAAAAAGTCCTAGTTGTAGGTTAACAAGAAGAAAGAGCCAGTCATGCAGACTGGGGCTGTCAGCTGGTTGTGGGTGCAGAATGGTGGCAATTGAGTAGTTAAGGAGGAGAGGGGACAGAGAGAGAGAGAGAGAGAGAGAGAGAGAGAGAGAGAGAGAGAGAGGGAGAGGGAGAGAGAGAGAGGGAAAGGGAGAGTAGAAAGGGTAGAGAGGGAGTAGTGGGGGGTAAGAGAGAGACCTTGTGGAAGGTCCATTCTTCCATATGGCCCTGGGCCACACTGCCTGTGGCAGGTAAGCGTGACATCACAGGTAGGCAGACGGAAGCAGAGTCCCTAACACCCCTTCCCTCCTCTCCTCCCAGTCCCTTCCTCTCATTTCCTCTAGCCCCCTCATCCTCCAATCTTCCCTTTCTCCTCAAAAAAGGGGACCTCCCATGGATATCAGACCACCTTGTCATATCAAGTGGTAGTAAGACTAGGGCATGGCATTGTCCCCTATTGTGGCTTGATAAGGCAGCCCAGTGAGGGGGAACAAAAGGATCCAAAGTCCCTGAGCAGCTCTTAAGTAGTTTCTCTTTCCTGTCCTGTTTTCAGGAGAGTTGAGCCTATTTCTGACTCATTCTGTCAAGTCTTTCTCTGATTCATCACTTTGTCTGCCCTCAATTCAATGTCAAGTTCAAACATGGCTTCTTCCTTCTATAAACTAACATTACCCTCATTGTTTGAGATTAAAGATGCATACTAAGGGCATCTCTGTATTCCAGGCAGAACATACTGTAATCTAGAGAGTGTCTGTAGTCCAGCCAGATCACATGGACCCAGAGCTGCCATGTTGCTGGATTAAAATTCCTCTACATGCACTAGTAGGCCTGTTGATATTATCGTTCAGGTCTTGTTTTAGGCGGCCAAAGTACCTAGCAACTCTTCTTTATCCAAGCCTGTGTCCAGGATTTTGCCCAATGTTTCTATATTTTGCTGTGATACTGCATGAATACCAGTTCATCTCAAATTTATTTGGCACCATGTGATGACTGAAATTGTGATTAGGGTCAAGCTGTTAACACTCTAGGGTCCAATGTTCATCATTTCCCTAATGCTAATTCTGTTTTGAAAGTGGTGGGTAGCATATATTATCTTGATTACCTTAAGCTCAACAAATGTTTGACATTTCAAAAATGTTAACATTCCTTGTGTATATGTACATGCATGTATGCTCATGAGTGCGCACTGTCTTTACAGGAACATGTTGAAGAAGGAAGAGCCAGTCTTTACAAGTCCGTGGTTTCTAACAGCAGCAAGGAGATGTCTTGTTACTCAGATTTTCCTTTTCCAGAAGATTACCCAAACTTTGTGCCAAATTCTCTATTCCTGGAATATCTCAAACTGTATGCAAGCAAGTTCAACCTTCTACGATGCATTTGTTTCAATGTAAGATATGAACATCAATTAGCAATCAGAAAGCTTCCTTTATTTCTCTCTATTACATCTCTCTAGCATAGCCCTGAGCTCTGGAGATAAACTACTGAACTGGTAAGAATAACAAGGCCTTTGAACAAATAGAATTGCTAATACAAATGTAGATGCTTGAGAACTATTTTGTATATTATAAACCAAATAGTAAGGCCAATGGGAAGGACTTAAGAAATCCAACTTCTCTGAAAGACAGCAATGCCTCTTAGTTAGTGAGCAATTTTTGTTTTTAAGTTTTGACCTGTATTATTTTTCTTTACCAACATTTGGGGGTTAGAGTGAGAGTGCTCATCCAGCATGCCACACATGAAGATCTAGGTATGCTTCTCAGCACACAACCAAAGAATCAAAACGTCATGCTCACTTGCATATGTGTGTTCAATAAAAACAAGGCATAGATTATTTGGACCCTGGACTACTCCCAAGGGTCTATCGTTTCCAGGGAGAACTCGAGTAAATCACTTACAGTCTTTGGCTTTTACTTTTACAAACTCAAAAGCCTTCTAGCCAATATATCACATTTGATTTGGTAGCCTGCTTAGGAGTCTAGGGTTCTGTTCATTAAGTGTGCTTAGTTTCTCTGCTGTAGACCTTTTGACATGTTCAGGCAGCAAGCCCTTAAGATAAATCTGATCGCTGATAATCATGTCTGTGATTCTTTTCAGACCACAGTGTGCAGTATAACAAAACGCCCGGATTTTGATGTCTCTGGACAGTGGGAAGTTGTCACTATCCAAGGACAAGACAAGACGCAAAGCTCGGCCATCTTTGATGCTGTCATGGTCTGCACTGGCTTTCTAACTAACCCTCACTTGCCCCTGGATTCCTTTCCAGGTGCAGAATTTTCTACAAATTACCTTGAATTGTCTCAAAGGACCCATCCTGGTACCTGGTTGGTCCCAAGATGAATTCTTGTGGATCATCCATTACGTAGTTAAAATTGTGATATAACAATTGTTTCCAAGCAGAACTTTTCCTAGCCTGGCAGGATTTGGGCTTTCAAACAAATTACAAATGCAGATGAGAATAATGGATAAGTAGGTTTATGCTTCATTGAGGTTCACTGCTCCTCCTTAAGTGACAGGCAGTATTTAGTCTTGTGAAATGTGGGCGCTTAGACAAGTTGCTTACCTCAGCAGGTGCTGCTCATTGCCAAGTTTGTGTTTAAAAGGCACAAAGGCAGTGTTGGGATAATAGAATGAGAAACTTGACTTGTGCCTGCTTGCCTGCTTGCCTGCTTGCCTGCTTGCTTGCATGCATGCATGCATGCTCGTCTCCCTCAGGGTAGGCAAGTGAGAGTTTTCCTGGCACTGGAGCAACGGTAGAAAGGAAAATGAACCCCAGGATACAAGTTAAGACATCATCAGGTCTCAGTTTGCTTACCTGGCTTTTGCCACCATAATTCCTGTTTCTCTATACCAAATTTCAGGGAAATCGAAAATTTGATGACTTGAATGTTTATTTCACCTACAGTAAGCTTTCAAAAGCCAAGACAAGGAACTTTTTCTCTAGATTGAGACTTGACCTAAAGTGACCGCAAGACTCATCTTATACTAAACTCACCCACTCTCACTGGACCCCGATTTACCCCAGAGCTCACTCAACTCAGGTCAGACTAGGATAAGTATAACACAGAAATTGCCCTACAACAGAATCACTAAATTGAAAAGAACCAAGGTAGACCTCTTTCCAACGCAGGAAGCTTTACTAAGTAAACCAAGCCTGAGCCAGCAAGATGGCTCAACAGGAAGCCATGCTTTCTGCAGAGCCTGATGATCTGACTTCAATTCCCAGGTCCCAGATAGAGGAAACCAATACACGGATCTGTCCTCTAACCTCTACACACATGTGATATCACCCAAGTGTACACACACACACACACACACACACACACACACACACACACACACACACACACACACACAAAAACAAGCAAAGATCTCCAAGCTTCTACTTGAACACTTCAGTAATGGACTCTCATCAGCCCTCTAGGAGATATAACACTCTTGAGTTCTTGCCTAAAGATCTAAGCCTTGAAAAGCCAGCCAGTCACTCAAATCTCTCTAAAGGAACTCCTGGTATAGAATTACCCCCTGTGAACCCAGAAGGCTCCATAGCATGAGAAAAATCTGCATGTACTCAGTACACAATCTATTACACTAAGTGCTGAGAACACAGAAGTGAATACTACATGTAATTCACATTAAAGGCATGAATAGAGTTCTGTGGAGTGTGGGGGAGGAACCACAGTCTACATAAGACCCAGAGTCATAGCAGTACTCAAAACTCAGAGATGCACATGGCCCTGGGTCTACCCTAGGAACCTTATCAGAAGTCATACCAGGTCACCATAGAATAGCCTATGAAGGTGTGTAAGACGCTTTGCTCTGTTTGAAGTGGATGAGCTGTAAATCTGGAAAGCATGAACTAAGCCACATGACTCGCCTTTGGCCTTTGGCCTCTTCCTTTGCCTTTCTAAGCCTCTAGGGCTGGGGAGCTCCCAACAAATTGAGGAACTCAGATCGCTTTACAGAAATGCATGTATCATAAATCAAGTGACGAGGGCTGCGTGGATCCTGCGGCCCTTAATACCATTCTCCTTCACCAGGACCCATTTCTAATCCTGGTCTCCATGGTTGTCAAGGAGTCTTTGAGCTCGAACACTCTGGTTCTGACTTTAAGTGGGGACCTCCCAGCTCTACCATCTCCTCACTGCTTTGGGGTGGTTGTGAAGCATGACAAAAAATGTAAATTCAGTAAAGACATTAAAATTATTTATCACAGGTTCTGAAAGCAATTGTGAAGGGGGAATTCCCAAGAGTCTTTGTAAAAATAATGATTATTAAAATTACATTGAGTATGCCATTCCCTGCCCCCCCCAAAAAAAACAAACTAGTTTTATTTCTTTAATTACTTACATTCTGGCATTTAGCAACACACCCATATTTGCCTACTGTAAATTCTTACTCTGCCTTCCTGTGAGGTAAGAGGGGAGGGAATGGATCCATAGGAGACTCACATGGTCTCTCACTTTTGTCCATTTGTAACCCAAACAGCCTGAGTCAGAGATATTCCAGGGTAACATATGGATCTAGAGACGACTCTATGGTCTGTTTTGGAGTTTTCCAGTTGTCCTTTCTAGAAAGGTCTCTGAACTATATGGAGTTCCTGAACTGAGTTCATACTTGAACTTGGTAAAGATCTGTACCAAATATTAAATGATCTTAATTGTGGTAAAGTTTTGACCAGGATTCATACTAGAGTTTGAATGATTCATTCTGAACTACAGAGCCACCTGGACTAAGGCAACCACATCCGACAATCACGGTTACTTATCTGAGACCCTAAATGTCTTATCATTGTTCTACAAAGGCCAGGCTCTCCGTTGAGCATGAATTATTTCTAATTGTGCAATGCAGCCTTGGGAGGCTTTTTCAAAAGCTTTCTGGTGGCATTTGACATCTCGATCGGATTTGGCACCAACTGCCTGAGATATCTAGTGAGTCCAGGAGATGTGACCCTGATGTCTCACACACACACACACACACACACACACACACACACACACACACACATGTGCGCGCGCGCGCATGCACGCACGCACGCAAACACACACAACCTTTTTTGCTTCAAGCCAACTCTGACTCAGCAAACTGAGCCTGGGCTGTGGACTGTCAGCAAGCATCTTCACTTAATATGAACCTTTGTGAATGGGGACCACAGGCCAATCCAACTGAGGCAGTTCTTCAGTTGGGGTTCCCCCTTCTTCCTCCATCTCATCTAGCACAACACCTGGCACACAGCCAGGGTCCCCCAGAAAGTTTGATGAATAAAATGAGTGATTCAGTTCTCTGCTTTTGCTCTTGTTTACAAAAAGCCACACAACATAAATAATCACTTGGCAACTAGAACATTGCCTTCCCGTTGGCATCCGTCAACCCTGACGTGGTAATAACGCCTTGCACTCTTGTGTAGTATGTCTTCTGTCATGGTATTTCAGCTTAGTAGTTAATCATTTAGTAAGTAAAATGAGACATCTGTCTAATGAGATAATTAACTCACTTTGTTTATAATTACATAAAACGACTAAGGAAATAACTGGCAGATAACGTTTTGTGAAGTTGTACATTCGTATTTTAGGTTTTCTCAAACTAGAGTATGCTATTATTAATAAAGAAGCCTAAATCATCTTTTGAGGTGTTGTCAGGTGGAGGATATTTATGCTTCATTCACTGATTTTTATAAGTTCTCTATGTGAGTTTGTTTTCTCTCTAGGTATACAAACTTTTAAAGGCCAGTACTTCCACAGCCGACAGTATAAACATCCGGACATATTTAAGGACAAGCGAGTCCTTGTGGTCGGAATGGGAAATTCTGGCACAGACATTGCAGTGGAGGCCAGCCACTTAGCAAATAAGGTACCACACTTGACTTTACCTAACGAGACGTCCATCTTGACATGTATGTCTCAGCCAGTGTCTGACATTATGATAAATGTCAAAGGACTAAAAATGTGCAACAGAAAATATACAGGGTTTTGTTTGTGGTTTGTTGTTGTTGTTTTGTTTTGTTTTGTTTTGTTCTGAGACAGGGACTTACAGGCCATAGCTGGCCTAAAATTCAATATGTAGTTGAGGCTGGTATTGAAATTGTAGTAATCCTCCTGAGTGCTGGAGCTACAGCTTTACACCACCAGATGCAGCTAACAACAGATTTATGAAGGACTTTTGGGTTGTTTTGAGACATGGTCTCCTGAAGTTCAGGCTAGCCTGGAACTTGCAGTCCAGCTGATGGTGACCTTGAACTCCTATTCCCCTTGTCACTCAAGAGTTACAATTATAGGTGTGCACATCATGCCAGCTAAGTGTTTTTGCTGAGTGTCACAATACTTCACTATAAACTCCGGTTGCCACCTATCTTCAAAACTAGCTTCTCTGACACTTAATCTTGTCACTTTTCTTATCATCCAACCAGAAGTACAAGATACATGTTTTCTTCACTCAACCCCATGGGTCCTTCAATCCCGGCAACTCTTCCTTGCTAACATCTCTCATTTACTCTCCTCTTCCTTTAGTTACTGCCCTCCCTGGTCTTGGCCACCTCATGCTGAGCATGCTTCCTTGTCTCCTAACAAAACTGTAAAAACAGTAAATACTTATCTGGATTGCTCATTGCCAAATACTGTTCTAGATGCTCCTTGATTCATTACTTCAATCACCAATGCAAGCCAGTGCTCAGTGCTCAGTTTACAGACCAGTAGACAAAGAATGAGAAAAGCAATGAGCCAAAAGTCATGCCACTGCCTGGTGTTACAGCCAATCCTCAAACCCCAGTCAGGGACTCCAGGTTCACGAATTAGGAAACTCTGCCCTTCACCCTGACAGCCCTGCCCACAGTCCACTCTCTCCCTCTTAACAAACCGTGCAAACCCCACACCAGCACCAAACAAACCCTCTGAAACGCCACAGTGCAAGTTTGCTTTTTTGTTGCTGTGATAAATACGCAATCAAAAGCAAGTTAAGGGAGGAAACCATTATTGGCTTCTGTTTCCAGGTAACGGTCCATCAGTAAGAGAAGTCAAGGCAGGAACCATAGAGGAATGCTGCTTCCTGACTGTCCTCTCTGGCTCATGCTCAGTTAGCTTTCTTACACACCCCAGGCCCACCTGTCCATCCAGGATGCTGCTGCTGCCCACAGTGGGCTGGGACCTTTCACATCAATCACTGATGAAGACAATCTAGCAACAGACACGGCCACAGGCCAAGCTGGTTGAGGCAATGCTCCCATTCAGTTTCTGTCTCTCAGGTGCCTCTAAGTTGTGTCAAGTTGAGAACAAAAACTAACCTGCACCCACCTGCCTTCAGATGGCATCCTCCGAGTGAAAACCCAGTGACTCCACTGGTCTGAAAGAAAATAAAATTTGTAGATGCATTAGCCTTGCATCCTAGAACACTCATAATTTTGGTTCAAATCTGCCACCTGAATTCTTACTGCTTTTGGCCTTTCCACTTCCTTGTCTTTAATTCCTCCTTGCTGTAACCATGCCCTCCTTCTCCAATGACCTTTCTTCTTATATTTTTACATTTGGAGGAAGTGATCTTTCCCTATTTAGCATGTGCCAAACACTGTACCAGGCCCAAAAAGCAAAATCAGGATCTATTCTCATGGAGGTTGAAACTGTAGGGGAAACAGATGCCAGATAAATAAGTGACAAGGGCAGGGGGGAGGGGGGTAGTAAGGCAAAGTTAATTAATTAGTGAAAAGAGTATAAAAGAAGAGAATTGAGGAGTGTGACTTTGAGATACCCTCCTGTTATTTTAGAAAAAGGAATTGATGAAATAGTTCATTCATTAAAACAATTGTTAATTGACTTGAAGAGACTAGCAGTTTGATGACATTGTCCTGAATAAAAAGAAAGGATCTCCTGAAATAAAATTTAGAAGGGTCCCAACCCACTTTAATTTCCATGTGTGGTAGTATTGTTTCTCTTTCTCCAATTATCTGGAAATTCCTGTTATAAAACAACAACATGTTTTTACATCTATCTTGTCATTTCTGAATTAATAAAGAAAAGCCCCCTTGATTTAAAGGAGAATTAGTGTCTTCCATCCTACAACATGACACAGAGGCATGACACATCAGTGTAAATAGTTCACATCAGAGCCCCTTATCACCCTCCCAGTGCTGTGCCACCAGTTCATGATGTTATAAAGGGACAACAAAAATAACCACCCCTGGCTATGGCTTTCATGCTCTGCTCAGATAGGGGAAAGCCATCTGTTCAGTCTGTATCAGCAGAATAACAGATTGGGGAGCCAAACTGTTTTGCTTTCCAAACAGTTGTCCGGATACTTACTTACTGTGTAGGTATCAGAGCACTACTAACTTAATCAGCTAGCTGATAAGTAAAAATGGCCAAACAGCCAATATGGCTGAGGAAAAGGACAGCAGGAAAGAAGGAGAAAAGACCCAAATTAATATTTAGTGAGTTTTACTGCTTATCACACTATCACTTGTATTGATATCAGCTTTGTAGACAACTCTCAACTTCCATCATGCCCTGTTCTTGCCGACATCTACTGTGAGTGCATTAATATCATAACCAACTGTCTGTTGTCTTCTCACATGAGACTTAAAGCTCCCATAGTTGCTATGTTATCTCATGGCCAGTAAACAATCAGTGTTCAAGAATGCATCTTGTGGTGTTTTAATACCCTGAACGTTCAAACTATTAGAAGAATCAAGGCTATCTTGTCCAATGTGTTATTTTGACAATATCAGTCATATTATCAATCTTCACTTCTTGAAACTCTTTGCTTAATTCTAGGTGTTCCTGAGCACCACCGGAGGGGCATGGGTGGTCAGCCGAGTCTTTGATTCGGGGTACCCTTGGGACATGATATTCACGACACGATTTCAGAACATGTTCAGAAATTCTCTCCCAACTCCAATCGTGAATTGGTTGATATCAAAAAAGATGAACAGCTGGTTCAAACCATGTGAATTATGGTGTGGCTCCAGAAGACAGGTAAATGTAATCAATCTATCTGACAAAGGTATCAGTCTTAACCTTTCCAGTAGCACATGCAAAACAAGACAATAGCAGCGAGAAGGCTGACCGTTAAAAAGACTTCATGTAAATTTATACTTACTATGAGCTAACTAGCAAGTGTTCAGGAGGACAGGTTTCTGTATTTCACCTTGCCAACAACGCTTTCAGGTAGTAGTACTCTATTCTATTAGTGTGGGAAAACTAAGACAGAAACTTTCTTGGGCACACTTAATTGCCCTTGCTCCTTTAGTAAGGGAATGGGCCTCAGATCCAGCAAAGAGAAGATGATAATTTGTCTATGAACTGTTGACAAAAGCAACACACTTGCATTGTTTCATTCCTTCAGTGAGTGTCCCTCTAGTGACTGTGCCTTCTTGCTTTGTGACCACCTCAATTCAGTCTAATCTTCAGTTAAAACCTACAGCTTATCCCATTAGCAAGAAGCAAATGTCAGTTTAGACAATTGTATTAGAGCTCTCTAGAGGAACAGAACTGATTTTTTTCATACACATACACACACACACAAAACATTTTTGTATGCCTTTTCATTCTACCAAAATGTTAGTATCTGTACTTTTTCAGATGAATGGAAGAAAGCCCCTAAGTATCATTGGACTTGCCCAAGCTCTGTTGAATACTCACAGTATAAAGGAAGCCAAGCTTACTCCCTCCTATCCCATGATGTTTCAGTTTTACCATACCTTCTCTTTCTGTGAATTCCCCACAGTCTATAAACATGTTGAACTCATACAAAAGCAACTCAGAAAAGTGTTTTTCTTTACTGAGAAAAAGGTATACCAGGAAAAGATAATGGTGTTTGTGTTTCTTTGAGACACAGGGTGATTTACTTACACAACTGTTCTCTGTGGGGGAAGGGGGAACTAAACAGAGGATCAGAAGGTCTTGCCAGATATGGGCTTCCCGACTTCCTTTGTAGTCCTTCAACAGTCTGCTGTCCCTAGAAGGACAGCCTTGGTGGAATGCTGAAAATCAGCAAGAGAAAGAAAGGCTGGACACGGCTCTAGCTCCCTCCTCAGCTTTCAGACTCTAGGAGGGGTAAACATATTTGATAAGCCTTGGGTATCGTTCATCCCCCTTCAGAGAGCGGCAGCTCGAGTCCAGCCAGGAGAAGAGTAAAGAAAGTACTGGCTCCAATGCTGACTTCTCTGCTCACGTCTTTTGTTTAGGGTTCAGCTGAGAGAGCCCGTGCTAAATGACGAGCTCCCAGGCCGCATCATCACTGGGAAAGTGCTGATCAAGCCAGGCATCAAAGAGGTGAAGGAAACCTCTGTCATATTCAACAACACCGCAAAGGAAGAGCCTATTGACATCATCGTCTTCTCCACTGGATACACCTTTGCGTTCCCCTTCCTTGACGAATCGATAGTGAGAGTTGAGGCTGGCCAGGCATCACTGTACAAGTACATCTTCCCCGCACATCTGCCAAAACCAACTCTGGCTGTGATTGGCCTCATCAAACCCCTGGGCTCCATGATACCCACAGGAGAAACTCAAGCCCGATGGGTTGTTCAGGTCTTAAAAGGTAACTGTGTGAGAAGTAGCTGGGCACGTTTATTAAGCTGTCATTTGTCCTGTGAACCTTAATCCTGGAAATTAAAAATGGAACTTATTCAATAAAAAGTATTCTGGCAGCCCAGTGGTGGTGGCACTTGGGAGGCAGAGGCAGGAGGAGCTCTGTGAGTTCAACACCAGCCTGGTCTGCAGAGTCAAGTTCCAAGACAGCCAAGGCAACACAGAGAAAAACATTATGTATTCTGGCATAGTGACTTATGTCATCACAGCACAAATGATAAATCAGGGCTTTAAAAGGCATGTGCCTCCCTATTATTTTGATTAAAGCAACTAGTTCAATAAAAGTGAGAAGTTCGGTCAATTAAATAACATCATTTTATCAAACCAGCTGTGAGGTTCTGTCACATTAAGTAATTAGTGAGATGGCCAAATATTCATCTTGCATCATGTCAGTCAGCAGCATCGATGCCAGGAACACACCACTAGTCAGCTCAGGCAGCTGACACTTTTGCAGCGGGACCCAATATCTGGGTACCAGAAAGATGAAAGATAAACAATGGGAAAGCAACCATAACCATCAGTCCAAACCGAGAGCTAAAGTTAGATTGCACTGTCATGTGTTTATTTTCTAGGTGCGACTACGTTACCACCGCCAAGTGTCATGATGAAAGAAGTTAATGAGAGGAAGAAAAACAAGCATAGCGGGTGAGTGAACGGATGGGTGTTGTTTATGAATGACAGTGAAATTGGTGAAACAGCAAAGTGGAGATGAGCTTTACACTGCAAAGAGAGGCGTCTGCGACTGGAAAAAAAACTTAAGAAAGCCTGTGTAGGAGAGAGGAGGCGAAGGGTTATATTGAGGCATTTTTAAGTTCCTCCCAGCATCAGGAGGGGTTTGGGATCTAGACCTGGTGTAAGGAACCCTCACAAACCAGGTGCATTACCCTACACCTTACCCACAACCAGCAGACAGAGTGTGTGCTTCCCGGGAGCCTCTGTTCACTCAACTGGCTTTATTGTTACTCTAAAGCAAGAGCCAGCCAACTTGGCCCTGTGGGACAGACTCACTGACCTGGTTTTTCCTTTTCATTCTCAAATAGTTGTTGAAGATAAGGATTTTGCAGTGTATGTTCACTGTGGCTGTGGTTTTGGTACAATGCAGCCGTGCTCACTGCTTGTGCACTGCCAGTGGCTGCTTTTGCGTTACCACGGAGACGTCCTGCAGTAGACATAGAAGGCCTGTAATGGCATTTCCAGCTTTGGGGATGGGAGGGGGGCTGCTTGTGCTCCACTCTTCATGCCAAGTAAAGGGAAAGGAAGGAACATGGGAAACAAAGAAGAAACAAAGAAACAGCCATGACCCATTATAGCTCCAGAGAAGCAAAAACATCGGCTTCACTGTCTGACAAACAAATCTTCACTTAAAAAACTTAAGGGTTATGTGCTTGGTTAATTTTTTTTTATTTTTAAGAGGGAAGCATTTCAAAATATGATCTAAGGAGATAACCGAGTTCATAAAGTATTTGCATTTCCAGCAGAAAGGTCTGACTCAGTCCCAGAATGCATTAGGAAAATCATCTGTGCTGGCAGATGCTTGTAGCCACAATATTGGGGAGGAAGATTCCTAGGGCTCACTGGCTGGCCAGCCTAGCCTGTTTGGTAATTACCAGGACATTGAGATACTTTGTTTTCAAAAAGGGGGGAAGGGGCTGAGAAACAAGACCCCAGGCTCTCCTCTTGCCTCTCCACACTTGTGCACGCATGCACATATGCGCCTTCATATACAAATGCAGCCACATACATATGAACATGAACAGCATGTCCACACACACTAAGATAGCAGCCAAATGTATTGGCTCACACTTGTAATCCCAGTGATGGAGAGGCTGAGGCAGGAGGATTGCTTCAAGTCTGAGGCTAGGCTGGGATACATCATAAAACTCTGGCAAGTCTAGGAGAAAGAATTCAACTATTTTTTTTAGTTGCTCCATTTTAATAACTTACTTTTCTCATTCGTAGCATCTTGCATTTCAAACACCCTTCTAGCTTTGTCTAAGAGTTAAGGTCCAAATCAATAAAAGCGTTATAGACGTTTCTTCTCTAAAAGGGGATGGGGTGTGCGATTAGGTGCCTGCCTGCTTCTCCTGCATGCAGAAGCCTTCAGAGGCCACAAGAGAGCATCAGATCCCTTGGAACTGGAGTCACAGGCAGTTATGAGCTTCCATCTGTGGACTGATAGCCAACCTTGGGTCTTCCACAAGAGCTCTCAACTGCTGAGCCTTCCATCTCTCTAGCCCTGATTTTTTTTTCTTTACTCTCAGTCTAGAATATGGTCTTATATCATTATAGGGTTCTGGTATAATAGATAAATGATTAAACTACTGGATAATGTAGACTCTACTTACCACAAAAGTCCCACAATGGCTGTAAGGACTAATATTGGCAGCATGAGACTCTCACTCTATGGGTTTTTGTGGCTCATCATATTATACAAGTGAAGAAACAATTGAGTTTTAAGAAAGAAAAAAGCCAAGTGTGGTGACTCGTGACTGTCATCACAACAGGAGGGAGACTGGGGCGGGAAGATTGCAATGAGTGGGAGGCCAGCCTGGGCTACAGCCTGAAACCCTGTCTCAAAGAAGCAACAAGAGAAATAGAAAGAGAGCATTTTAGGTGCTCATGGGTATAATGGAAGAATACACCAGGCCATTCCAATCTTGTGTCAGTGTTTGCTTTGGACAAAGATTGCATTTACTTGCTCTGGGGTTGCTATCATTGTGACTGTCACCCCTTCTCTTCCCATTCCTGCTGGAAAGGTTCGGCTTGTGCTACTGCAAGGCTCTGCAAACAGATTATATAACATACATAGATGACCTCCTGACCTCTATCAACGCAAAACCGGATCTGTGGGCCATGCTCCTGACTGACCCGCGCCTGGCTCTGACCATCTTCTTTGGCCCCTGCTCACCTTACCATTTCCGCCTGACTGGTCCAGGAAAATGGGAAGGAGCCAGAAAGGCCATCTTGACCCAGTGGGACCGAGCACTGAAGGTCACCAAAACTCGAATCGTACAAGAATCCACATATTCCTTTGAAACTTTGCTTAAGCTCTTTGGTGTTCTGGCTTTGCTTGTGGCTGTTTTCATGATTTTCCTCTAAGTGATCTAACTGGCTTTTCAGACACGTAGACCGTTCTGCTCCAACTCTTCTAATGTCACAGCTTTGCCTTCATAGTCATAAACCATGCCCAGAGAGTGAAGCCCTGCCCCTCCCCTCCCCAGCTAACCCCACGGGCACCTTGGTATTGCTGGGCCTCTCACAGCTCCATTAGGTTTAATGTCAGAAGATAATGCCCAACAATGTTGTCCATCTAAAGTACTAGAAGGATCCAGGCTCACTTTTAGGAAGGAGATACCCCCAGAAAGTACTCTGGGCACACTTTCCCCTAAAAACTTTTTTCCTGGATCTTAATAAAAATTAAAAAAAAAAAACAAAAAACAAAAAACAAAAACAAAAACCTACCTCGCAGAACATTGGTCTGCACTAAATGGCTCTCTGTGTATTGGTTAACTACAAATAAAATGGAAGAAACTACATGTACCAAGTGGCCTTTTGTACTCTTTTCGTGGGCTGGGAGGAAAGAGAGAGGATGTGGGCAGCTATGGATAAAGTCAGGAAGAAGATGGTCAGCCAGTGAGCCAAAGCGCTTTCGGGGGAATGCAGGCCTCCTTCAGGAAGCCATGAGGACTGCCTCTTCTTAAAGAGTCAACTCAATTCACCAGAGTTCATTAGAGAAAGAGCAGATCCATGACGCCTTTAATAGAAAGAAAAGAGCCTGGTCTACAAGGCAAGTCCAGTCACAAAGAGAAACCCTGTCTCAAAAAACCAAAAACAAAAAAAGAAAAAGAAAAAGAAAAAGAAAGAAAAGAAAAGAAACCAAAGCAAACCATCTCAAAAGCTTTATCTGACCATACTAGAGCCAGCTCCTCTCTCAGTCACGTAAGTTGAGAGTGTGGTACCCTGCCAGGGCGAGCTTAGGCTCTTTCACCTCATTAATAGGCTTAGATATGGAGCCTCATTTCACAAGAGAGGCTCAGGGATTGCGGGAGGAGACAACTATGGAATTCTAGAGTGATCTTAAATAAAGATCATTTCACTTAAATCTGCCCTGCCAGCCCCTGGGTTTATTTCCAGTGTTCCTCTCGGCCTATTTCACTTGGTCACAGATGCTCATAATAGAGAACTGTCTCCAGGGAGAACAGCCTAGATTACTTCTGAGATGCCCTTCAAGGAAGCAGACATCTTAGTGTCCTTCAGCACTCTCATGAGGAGTAGGGAAGTGATGGTAGTAGCCAGCAGGAAACAGGCCCAGACAAACTCTCCAGATCACAGCTGCAGAACACTGTGGCTCTACTGACTTTGTGAATCAGTAGAGCTTCTGAGCTATTCGGTCTCTTGGGGGTAACTCTATGGATTCTGAACTTGTTTATAATATACACTCTAAGCAACCCCTGTTGGACTAGTCTTGAAATGAGATGTCTGTTTCCTATACCAATGCTCTTGGTCTTTCCGCATGCCTAACTTTGGAGGGATGCTTAGAGAAGCAAGCCCAAGCCTTGGCATCATGGGCTCTACCACCTATACTAAATATGTGATGTTGGCTAAGTCACTCACTATTCCTAAGCATGGTCTGTATCACAAGTTCCAGACCAGCCAGAGACATTGTAAGACCCTATCAAAAAAAAAAAAAGTCTGCTATATGTGACAATGGTGGATGAACCTGCAAGACATGTGCTAAGAGAAATAAACCTGACCTAGAAATGAAACATCTATAATATTCTAATTTATTGAAGCAGAGAGCACAATGGTAGTTGCTAGAGGGTGAACATAGGAAAGAATAATTGTTATACAATGCGTATAGAGTTTCAATTATGTAAGAGAAAAAAACTGGATAAATCCACTGTAAACACTACCTACAGTTACTAATATTACACTGTTCACTGAAAAACTAAGATAGTGTATCTCATATTGCATCTCTGTGCCCTTTCCTGCACACAGAGACTTGATTTAAAAAAAAAAAAAAAGTCGGTGAGGAAACTGTTGTAGGCGATAGATGGATGTTTATTGCCTTCGTCGTCATAGTGGTTTCATTGGGGGTATCGAGATGTTCACATTCATCCAACTGCCTACATTCAGTGCGTGCAGGTTTTCTTTTTTTTTTTTTTTAATTTTTTATTATTAATTTATTCTTGTTACATCTCAATGGTTATCCCATCCCTTGTGTCCTCCCATTCTTCCCTCCCTCCCCTTTTCCCCTTATTCTCCTCCCCTATGACTGTTCCTGAGGGGGATTACCTCCCCCTGTATATGCTCATAGGGTATCAAGTCTCTTCTCGGCAACCTGCTGTCCTTGCGCACGGGTTTTCATGTCATGTTTCAGCGATGCTGCTTTTAAAGGGGCGCGGTCCTGGTAAAGAACAACTGGTCCAGAGTGAAGGGGGCCAACTCTACTGCCTGCCTGTTTACTTAGTGTAAATATTCCCGGCTTGCCCAATGCCTTGTGATAGTGAACCCAGAGATGGAATAGATGCACACACATTCTCAACAAAAGCCAGTTCCTACATACCATTGAGACATTTTGGAAAGATTTCAAAGTATGCAATATACTGTTAAATGTACGTGGCTTTCTCGAGGCAGTAGCAGTGATGTGGAAGGCGTGCCTGGTCTTATAAGACATACACGGAGATGTCCTGGGGCTATCCTGGTCTTATAAGACATACACGGAGATGTCCTGGGGCTATCCTGGGCTTGGCAGATTGTTTTTAAGGGGGCTAGCAAATGGAAGGTGTTGTGAGTGAGTGTGTGTGTGTGTGTGTGTTAGAGACAGAGAGACAGAGACGGAGAAAGAGAAAGAGACAGACAGACAGAGACAGTCTGAGAGAGAAAAACGCATCAACACGTTTATAAAGTTGAGCTTGTTGGCTCATTCTGTAACACTAGCACTCTGAAGGGTGAGCAAAAATATACCTAATAAGTTCAAGGCCAACCTGGACCTCATAACAAGAATGGGGATAGGATTTAATTACTTTAGTATTGAAAACATGGGCAAGGAATACATTTGTATTCATTAATGAAAACTATTTAATTTTTCTCAATATTTTTGAGGAAAAAAATCAATCTGTTGCTCAAAAAACATTCTGTATTAAAATCTGGACGTGCAACTTCTACTGAAGAGTAGAGTCTAGCTCAAAGTGGCAGTGCACACCACTAGTCCAGGCATTCACACAAGGAAAGAGGATTCCAACAATTTCAGGCTAGCCTGGGCTACACAGCAAGACCTGGGGAGGGTAGTGAGGAAGAGACAGAAGAAGGGAGGAGTGGAGGGGCAGGCTGAAACTCAAGCCTCAGCATATTGGGCTCCTAATCCCAAGTGACAGCATTTAGCTAAACCAAGCAGACCACTGGGCTCCCTAGTCAACTCTTATCTGACCACTGTTATTCACACTGTCTTCCTGACTCCTCCAACTGTTTGCATTTTTGACATCTGGTTCAGAAAATAGTCAGTGATGCATGGTGGGAAACGTCCCTCAACAGCAACACACCGACACGGGCCACCATCACTATGGCGGCTTCCAAGCGTTGAGAGGAAATAAGCACAAGTCCTGGCTCCCTGGTGTTAACTACTGCAGCCCCTGTCACTCTTCCTGCTGCCAGGTGAATGCCTTGAGAAAAAGGATTCTTTTTTATGTCCTCAAATACAGATAACCAGCTCACTCTGCTGACCCAAGCTGAGGGACACCACCACTTAAGTTCCTCGCGAATCCTTTAAAAAAAAAAATCAAAATTTCACTTCTGGGACTAGAAAAGAATGAAAGAATATCGTGGTCTGAGTTATTTTCTCCCTTTTTGCGGCTCTTAGAACGGACAGTCCAAGAAACTGGGTCAGATACCAAGGTGTCTGTCACTAAGAAGGCTGTGAGTTTGGCTCCCTCTAAAGGCAGCAAGGACAGTTACCAGTGCCTTGCACATGGCAGCTAGCCTAGGCTATGTGGTAAGCTCCAGGCCAGCAGGAGATGCTGTCTTAGAGGGGGTGTGGAGGGGGAAGAGTGGCTTGCACTAGACAAGTGGAGAAAGTGAGTAAGGGTTGTGACTGAGGAATGACACCCAAGACTGTCCTCTGGCTTTCAAATGAACTTACACCAGGAAGCACACATGGAACACAAAATGCGCTAAGTGGAGGGGCACAGGCCTGTCATCCCAACAATTAAGGAAGCTGAGGCCAGAAGCTGGAGTGAGTAACAGAGTGAGACAATGTCTCTAAGTAGTTTTTTAAACGGCTAGTTATATCTTAGTGACAGAGCCCCCAGGTAGACTATGTGAGGCCCTGGTTCAATATACAGGATTACAAGGATAAAGGCCCTCCCAGTGGCAAAGGCCTGCCTGTGAGAACATGACCCCCACAAAGGATCTCCTTCATCCTCCTCCATAAAAGCCCCAACTCCTACTTCGTGAATGTGAAATGCCAAGGATGTTATACTTCCCCACACTCTTTAGCCATGCATGGAACAGTACCTATGGTGGCTTGAATAAGAACGGCCCCCATAGGCTCATGTATTTGAATGCTTAGTCATCATCGGTGAGTGGCGCTGCTTGAGAAGGATTAGGAGGCGTGGCTCTCTTGGAGGAAGTTTGCACTGGTGTGGGCTTTGAGGTTTCAAAAGCCCAAGCTAGGCCCACTGTTACTTTCTCTGCCTGCTGCCTGTGGATCCAGATGTAGAATTCTTAGCTGCTTCTCCAGCCTGTGTGAGACCATGCTTTCCACCATATGATAGTGCACTAAATCTCTAAGACTGTGAACAAGCTCTGACTAGATGTTTTCTTTTATAAGAGTGGCTGTGGCCATGGTGTCTCTTCACAGCAATAGAACATTGAACACAAAACACTTGTGTTTTGATTATTCCACTGCCCTGTGCTAGTCTACAGAAGGAAAAAGCAAGACTTAAAAGCGACTGGTTATTTAGGAAGAAGCACATTAAAAGCACTCTGACTCAAGATGAGCGGGAAGCTATCCCAACAAATGCATTTTGGATTAAAAGGAAAAAGATAAAGTATTTTACCTAGACCCACTTATCCCACAATCCTGTAGACAGGGTCAAAGAGAGTTTGTCGTCATGCATACCCAGGGCATGGTGACAGCACAGGACATCCGCATTATCAATGTCATGTCAGGCTCTCTCCACACAGCTTAAAGTCCTTTCCTTTGTCTCCAGATGTTGCTGTTCTTGTAACCAAACACAAGTGTTCCCATCGGAATGAGCACAAAGCCAAAATAAGGGCAGCCAAGACATAAAAATGAAGAAAGGTTTTATTAGCTGTAGCAGGTAAGGAGGGCATGGAAGTTACTTCAAAGCAACGTCCTCCTTCAACACAGATGATGAGGATTTCATTCAAGGAGTCTAGGCAGATTCATATAGTAAAATGTATTAGTGGCCAGCCCATTTCCAGGCACGTCCAATCCTGTATGTTCTAAGCAT